>NW_024425008.1:21702032-21722881 GCF_017311325.1 Ursus maritimus
AATGACTTGGTTAGGAATTCGAAGCACTTCTAAGAACGTCCTTTTCTCATCTGTTACGTCTCATATCTTAACCAATATGTACGGATTTTAAAAATTCCTTTTAGTCTTCACATATTGATGAGAAATAATGGCATACAAACCATTTATTAAACTGAATCTTACGCCTGGGGAAGATTGGAAAGTAGATTGCTGAGGGATTTGAATTTAGTGGTAAAACGGGGCAGTGTGAAAACTAATCTAATCTTAATATTTAAGCAGTATTTCTCTCCAGGGCAAGCTATTCATCTGAAGAACAACACAGCCACCCTAAAGAGAAAGATGAGCTGGGAGGCACTGATTCCATGGCCACTGATGTGTAACAAGTTCATGTCCCACTGTGGAAACAGACACGCATTCCTCAAAGGCACTCTGCTTTTTAACTCTTAGGTCTCAAACCACAAACTGGGGACACTCGGGAGACATTATAAGGACAGCTCCAGATGGGTGCCAGGGGTCTAGAAAGATTTCCCTATTGTTTTTTTCTATGCCATTTCACTGGAGAGCCAAAACAGTGGGTTCATTTAAAAGACATTTAAAGACCTTTTACTCCCAATTTTTTTCTATGAAACAAAAAGTGAGGGGAAAGTATTTCTATGTTAAGGGAAACAAACAAACAAAAAAAAACAAACTTGAAAGTACTGGTTAGTAGTAAGAACACTGAATGATAATACAATTGGAAGACGTAGGTTTTGATTCCTTTTTCTCTTGACTAGCTGCGGGAGTGCAGGCAAATGCTTTAACCCTCTGGACTTCCATCTCCTTAAAGGTAAAATGAACTCATATCCCTCTTTAACTTGTAAGGACTGCATAAGCGTCTGATAACACTGCTGTTGGTATGCAGCTCAATGCCTGGCACATAATAGACACTCAATAAACTGACCGAAGAATGAATAATTTGGATCTTTTGGATGCTGTTAGGATTTCTGTAAAATGCTTTGAGTACTATAAATGTGGTGTTATCAAAGTAGCATAATTCTAGCATAATTCAAACAAGAAAATTCACCTTACTTGCACAGCATGCATTGCTTCAGGTTGAAGTCAAACTTATTTAAATGCCTCTTACACTAAGTTGGTGCATAGATCTGTAGGTTGCTGAGTTAGTCTGCTATGGATAGGTAGAATGATAGATCAAATGATACGATAAATACACCATGAGGGAAATTTTCCCGTTATCAGAGTTCTGATACATGACATGTTTACTTCCATAGTTTCCAAGCACCTCCTGGTCCCTGCAGGCTCAGAGAGATAAATTAACTTGAAAAAAACTATAGATAGTAAGCTCATGGAACCAGTCCATTTATGTATTTATTACTTCCATTTTCCTAGAACCCACTACCACCAAAAATAAATCTTAGAGAATAAATACTGCTTTTCGAGTGTATCCTAGCAAGAGCAATATAAAAATAATTTAGGACCAACCGTGTAATTATGTGCATTTATTCCAACCTTCCATTACTAGAGATAACAAGATGAATAGTAAAACGTGAACTTTAACAATCCTGTAATTATGGCCACTGAACCGTACATTATTGAAAGAATTGTGCAAAATCCAGATGCAAAAGAATCAACTTGGTATGTAAATAGAAATGAAACACTAAAATAATCAAGTGATGAAGAAGTAATGTAGAAAGCTAAATTGCTTTCCGGCATCTTTTATTGCCATGTTTTCATTTCTTTCACAAATACTCAGTTTATTTTTATCATTTTGCCACACTTTTTACAATTACATATTGTTCAGTAGCTATAACCAGCTCAGTCAAATATTCTAGGATTACTTTTTCAGTTTCCTTTTTTTTTTCTAGAACATAATTGGAATTGATAGAGTGTTTTCTACAAGCATTCTGTGTAATGAGGGCAATGATATACACTTCACTGGTATTTCTTGAATTATATGAATTTGTGTCTTTGCTCAGAAGGTACAAGTCCCGGCAATAATAACTACATTTAGGAGAGGTTAGGTATCTCCCTGTATAAGAATGAGCATGCTGAGTCAGAATTCAACAAGAACATCTCATTCATCGATAGATGGTTTGGGATTTGCTGAGAGCAGTTTGGGGCGTTGGTGAGCAGTGCCAGATTCACAGAACTAGGAAAGGAAATCAGTTTACTCATTCAAACCAGAGAAAACCCAAAGCCTCTTATATTTCTCGGGGGCAGTGTTTTAATAGATACCACGAAAAAAAAAATGTTTCCAGAATTAGGTCATAGTTAATGCTCAATTTTATCTGCTAATAAGGAGCAGTGATACAAAATACAAAATAATAATGAATAGTAAAAAGCCATCCATGTTTTGTTTGACATGAATGACAGGTGGAGTTTCTTTGGAAGGGAGTAGAAGAGGAAAGTGGACATTTCAGAATATAATCCCCTTAATAATGTTTTATTTAATTAAGGCAATATTAAAATCATTCACACAACCAAGTGTATCTTGACTAAAAAAAGCACAGAAGATAACACAGAAATAGAAATATCACATTGTAGGATCAATGAAATGGGCAATCAGAAGATGAGTATATCTGCTCTTTTTATGAAGAGCCAGTGGTAGAAAATGGCCTCAAGCCTATTTAAGCACATCTCTGTGTGGTTTTAATTTGCTTTCAGTTTTCCTATGAGGGATTATAATGAGATATAATAAATTAAGAAAATGCATATATCTCCTTTGGGAAAGGCTCTTGCAATACAGAATCTGACCTTGGAAATTAGTTTTATTCTATCAGAGAGAAAGAAGGAATGGCGAAGAAATGTATTAGAGAGAAGGATAAGCTGCTGAAGGGAAAACTGTAAGAATAGAGAACCTATACGCCAAAATCTTTAATTCTAATCAATCTTTGAGAGCCCTTTCAAGGGCTCTCAGAATCTGTTTTCTAATGTAAAAATTTCCACTTCAATATAGCGTGTTTTAGTTTCTAACGGTGCATTTTATTTTGTCTTCAGAATTATGATGAACTGATGTTCTCTCTCTGTATGTATCTTAATTATGTATACGTACGTTTGATTAAATGTACAAGTGTGGATTATCGATGGGTTATAAACACTGCTAAAATGGTCATGTATATTAGCATACTAATTGCTCTGCAAAAGAGTAAGACAAAAAGTTTAAAATATAGTTAGCAGACTGGTTCTAAAGACTCAGTTACTTCAGTTGGCCTGTATTTATTTATTTTATTCTAAAGAGCTTTACTTGCAAATATTCCACTGGAAGTTCAATAATGTTGTGTCTTGTCTATTTTAAGTGAAATAAAACACATATCTATCATAAAATAAGATAGGTATATGTATGTGTGTGTGTATGCGTGTGTGTGTGTGTATCTGTGTGTATATGTGTTTTCCCCAAAATGAATACACATTACAATGATGGCACATAACATGTTTCCCCCCAAAATGAATACTTCCACTGCTATCCAATGGTCCATCCTGAGCACTGATAAATCTTATACCACCCACAGCGAATTCATGGTACTTGTGAAGTGAGAAAGTCTGTTTCATTACTTTGATCTACTAAATATCAAATCTGACAGAACCTGTGTGGACGGGTTTCTCGCCAGATTAGATACACTTAAATGCTTTTATTCTATATTTTTAAATGGTATGCTGTATTTAAGGAATTTATTCCATACAAATTCAAGTATGAGTAAAGGACAGAAAACAACGTGGACAATGATAGTTCCATGAGTAGATGGGTTCTGTAGTCACCAGCTGTGTGCTTTCAGAACGGAGAGAGCCCACCTCATCTGCCATATTCTTTCCCTGCTGCTTGATGATAATTTGGAACAATTAGAAAAACATTGATTTAACGTTGGCATTTTTTCCTCACATTATATGAGAGAAATAACACGAAGCCTCATTAGCTGAAACAATTTCTACCTCCCTGTATGACTATGGGGAAGTTATTTAAGTTCTCAGAATCTTCAGTATTTGGTCTATAAAACAGAGTAACACCTACTTTGTAGGATTGTTACAAGGATTAAACATAATGCATGTAAATTACCTGACATAGGACTTAGAACATTAGGCTCTTAATAAAAGTTAGCTGTTTTTATTATAAGTAACTTATATCTGACTGTGAATGAATTAAGTCATTTTCTGGGAACATATTTTTGATTTGTGAGGAAAGCATTCACTTGAGATTCTAATGGAAGTTAAGAGGTAGCCCCAAGCTGGTAGTCAGCCATGGCAGTAAAATCTATGGATCCTGAAATCAAACATCCCAGGAAACCTTCCTGGACAAATCATTTTACCAAAGCCTCAGTTTCTTCTTCTGTAGAACAGAGATTATAATAGTCACTTCATTCTAATACGGATTAAATGCAAGAATGATTATAAAGCACATATACAGTGCCTGGCCCATAGCAACTCAATAAATTGGAGTTAGGGCAAGTTTAAGGGAGGCCAGCAAGGAGAGACTTCTTACTCTACCTGCCTGATTAATACTGAGTTATGTCAATTAACCAAGCAGTGTGTGAAGGTCTGTAGGACCAAGAAACTTTCTGGGTATAAAACAGCACATAAGCTCAGTATATGGAAAGTGCACTGAAATCTAAATGGGGGTTGAGGGTGACCATTAGCTGACCATGAATGAGCAATTCAGAATCATTATTTCTTAACTGACAGTCACTGGCATACATTAGCAGCCCTGCTCTGTGTCTTTGAGATTAGTCATGTTCTTGCTGAAGTGCTTTTGTCTGGCTCAAGCCTTCACATTTTTCAAAAGACTGGAGAAATTAAGCTGGCCACAGAACTACCAAGCAACCTTATTAAAGTGAGAAGGATCATAAATAATTGGAAAAGAGAAAATTGTGAAGTGACACCTGTCTATGGTTTCGCAATGAGCTTTTATTAAAGGGACACTGGCTCAACTGCTGATGTTACCATGAGTGTCAAAAGACTAAATGGGCCCAGACTGGTAAAGAATTTAAGTGGGATGTTTGGAAAAAAACAGTGAATAATCAAAGTTTGAATATTGTGCCAACTTAAAATAGAGGTAGAAGTTCCAGGAGAGATGACCTCTTCCTACTCTGTTCTATATAAAATTCTTTTAATCCAACCTTGTGAATTTTTATGCTATAATGTATGATACTAATCTTGATCGTTCAAGTAAAAAAATCTAAAGACACCCATGAGTTAAGTGAGCTGACAAAGGCAAACAGCGAGTCATTCATTCAGTGGCCAAGCCAGAAATGGAACTTTTATATCTTCAGCTGAGAAATCTCTTCCTCCACAGGCTTTCCTTGATGTTCTACAAGAAGAATTCTACTCCCACTCCAACGAAATGTTCTTACAAGATTTCTATTCTCCTCATTGGTACTATTTCTGGGTTTCAGTCTCATTCCATCCACTGGGTCATGAAACCTCTGTCTTTCATGAATGTGTTTTAAGAGATTCTTCTTTTTAGCAGATAGCACTCATAACAAAAGATTTGTTATATACTATGGACATTTTATGGGCTTTTCCAAGTTCTTCATAATATTGAAGTCACTACCAGTTATCTTTCCTATAAAACTATGCAATGAGTAACTATCATCCTCCTTGACATAGAAGCCAAAATATAATGGGCTGAAGGATCTATTAAATACTCTACTTCTAAAGTCTCTACTATTTTTCCTACAAACCAGTCTCTTTCCAATTGGTCTGTCTTTCCTCCAGGTTTGTCCTGTATTATCCAACCTTGCTTATACTCATTTCTGTACCCATTTCTGAAACTTCCTACAGCATCACATTAGCTCATCACTATATCTCTTTTGAAATACCATTTTCAAAACAATTCTTCCTTCCTTTGCTTGAATACTTCTTTTGTTTCTTTACCTATTATCTGTTATTCCAACTCCACACCTGTATTATCCAATACCATAAGGCATTTTTCACATATTTTAGTCTCAGAATGACAATACAAAATGAATTTCCTGGCAGAAAATTTGGTTGGTTTGGGTGGCCTTTTGATGTACTTATCTTTCTTTCATTCTAGGAAAAGGAATTTAAAAAATTAATCTGAGTAAATTCACTAATGGGAGATGGGGATTGCATGGAATGAATAGTTGGAAACTTCAAGTACTATCATTCTTGTTTTAACTTCAAGATTATTTCTTTCCAGCCCAAACTCTCAGGGGGACTGATGACTAAGAGGAAAATTGTGTTTTTTCGCTGCTTTTCTTTTCCCACATATCTTCTGATAGAGATGCAAATATGCAGGGGCTGGTCAAAAACACAGCTTGGAAGACAGTACAGGTGAGTAGTCCACAAATTAGCCCACTACCCATTGATCAATCAGAAACTGCAATAATGCTAAGCAGAGTATTGACCCAGTATGAGCCAAGAACCACTGAATTTAGAGCAGCATGCTTGGTCCAAATAATGGCACTTATGGGAAGAGATTAAGTCTCTTAAAGCAAAAATTCGGAAGATAAGTTTTCCTTTGAATATACTGTGCTTATTAAAATATAATTCATATGCATTTATAGCCTCAACACCTACACCAGCTCTGGTAAAGAACAGGTACTTAATAAATGGTGGTGGAATTAATATAAGCTCATTTCAGGGACTACGGAGAAATCAACCCATAAAATAGTTTGCTCCAGTTCTCTTAATTTCTTATAACCAGCCCTACTATGCAGATAATAAATTCCTAAGCTAGGATATTTTTTTAAAAATAGAATATATCTCCTTATTCTGGCCCTCAGAGGAACCCTGCTCCTTACATGTCCCTTTATTGCTAAGGTCTGTATCTTACAAAGCTCCACAGGAGTTGAAGTAATGACATTCCAAGTGATGATGGAAATTCTAGAGAGCCCTTTTTTTTTTTGCTATAGTATATCCAACAGATGTGTCAGGAATTCCAGAGTCAACTTGAAAACTGGCTTCAGAACATAGATTTGCAAACAGAAGAAGCAGCAGAAACATGGGAGTCCCCTTTAGATTCTGTCCCCACAGTGCAGTTTAAGCCATTAAATCTAGTATCAGTCTAAACCTTCTCAAATCCTGGGCTTGCCACTTGCTAGTTCAAGGACCTTGGTGAGGTCATTGCATTTATCTGATTCCCAGTTTCCTAATACAATATGTGCTAGGTTATTTATAAGGAACACATAAAAGCAATACAAATAAAGTTCTTGGCATTGTGCCTGACACGAATCAAGTACACAATCAATGTTAGCACTTATTTTTTCCTCCTTCCCCACATTTCCTTTCCCCAGTGTGATATTACAGAATAGGGCACTGAACCCACAGGTGGGAAATCTTGAGTTTCTGATCTGGGTCCTGGGTAAGCTTTCTCTCATATCCATTCCCTTCCATGCGTAAACAAATAGACAAAGAAGCACAATTTTAAGAACTTAAGACTTAATAGAGGTGAGGATCAAGAATACGCAACATATGCTTGAGTCTGCAGGGCAGTCTAGCCCCCCAACTACCCAATGGAGTGGTCATTCACTAGCCACATACAACTACTGAGCAGGCAAAACGTGGCAAATAAGAGGAACTGAGCTTCTAGTTTATTTCACTTTAATTAATTAGAATTTAGATCGACACAACTGATCATCGATTCAGTTATCAAAAAGCTTTAACATTTTTAATGTTGCTACTTGAAAATTTGAAATCACACATGCAGCTCAAATCAAACTGTTATTTTTTTTAAATATTTTATTTATTTATTTGACAGAGAGAGACAGCCAGTGAGAGAGGGAACACAAGCAGGGGGAGTGGGAGAGGAAGAAGCAGGCTCATAGCGGAGGAGCCTGATGTGGGGCTCGATCCCAGAACGCTGGGATCATGCCCTGAGCCGAAGGCAGGCGCTTAATGACTGCGCCACCCAGGCGCCCCCCCAAATCAAACTGTTATTGGAGAGTGTCTGGCAGCAGATACAAATACTTATTCCTGACGTTTTCCTTGTACCGTGCACATGCTCCCTCTCCAGACCGAGGATGTTGATGTAAAAAACTACAGTTCTTGGGCTTCTTGGTGGAATTATATATTGTAATAAACAATGAATAAAGGGCAGAATGATAATATAAATGAGAGGAGATACTAAAAATTAGTGATCTAGGAAGCAAAGAAGGCAGAGAAAAAGGAAAGAGGTCTAACTCAGTGGTAAGTGCCTGACAAGTGCTCTGATTCTCATGCCGAGAACCCCAGAACTAAACTCCATCGGTGTTAATCAAGATACTCTGTGCCTTTCTACACTCAATCTGAAGAGCCGGAAGAGAAGGGACACAGTCTGACTTATTGTGAAATCATTTTTATAGGATTTAATGCAGTACCTGTCACATAATAGAGGTTTCATAAATATTTGTTGAACGAAGCTCAATTTTATCTATATAATCAGGAAGTGGGCTGGTCTTAACTTCTCTCATAGAAATATCTTATGAATTTTAATATACATATATGTATGGAAATTTGGAGGCACCTTAAAAATAACTCACTTGAATATATATTGAAATTATTAGTGCTGTTTGTGCCAAAATCGAATATCTATTCAAGATGTTTTAGTGGATAAAATTCTTCTATGGCAAGAGAGCAAACACAAAGAAGATAAAGAAAACTTGTTCTCTGTAATGACTCAGCAGATAAATATGTTTGAGATAAAGAATAAAAAAAAAATGTAACATCAGCATCTTTTAAAGGCAAACCCTTTTCTGTGTACTTTCCCATTAGCTGGACTGAGTAAAAATGCTGTACTTTTCCTTACTCCTTGTTCTCCACTCTTAGTCTGCAATGGTCTCACTGCCAGCAATGAAGATGCCAAAGACAGCACCAAGAAATCAGTCCTCCTGTTCTATAGAACTCAAGATTCCCTACTGCTCAGTTGAACCAGAGTCATGGGAAGGAGCTAAACTCCATCAACTAAAATGCAATATTCTAGTCTTTTCCTTTTATATTCTAACTATTTAGCTAATGTTTTAGGAGGAGAAACCAAGAGTATCTGACAGAATATAAATCATTTTAGACTTTAAATAAAATGTCTAATATTGAGGGTCAATGAAAAATAAAATATCTTCCCAGGCATCATGATTACTAGAGTGCTCAGGTTTGGGATTTTGCATGGCAGATAAGGGGACTCATATTCAGCTGTGAAGAGAAAGGGTCTCTGCTAATTTATCTAAATGATTTAGATTTTTAATAGCTAAAGAACCCCCATTTAGCACCTCCAGATCTATGTAGTCTTGGAAGGAGAAATAAGTTTAAAATATTACCATTTTAATAAAATGTTCAACTTGTAATATAAATGTATGCAAAAGAGATACATTTTTTCTTGAACTCTCTTCGCACTTATTTTCTCTGAATATTTCATTTTTACCTAAGTGAGTCATTGAAAGTAGAATATTATTATGTATTTGCAAAAAGACCGTCTAATTATTACTTTCTCCCTCTATTTGGTTTAATCTAAACTTACTGCATTTTATTTCTTTAATCTGTGATTGATTTTATTCCCCCGTACCTTTGCATTATAAAACCCTCCTTTATAAAAATCAAAGCATGAAATTGTTTGCCTTTAGGTTATAAATAAGGTAACTAATTTCCAGGCCTATGAGAAATACTGTATACCTGGAATTGAATTAAGAAAAAAACCAAACTTTTAGAAAAAAACAAAGTTTTAGAAATATCCATAAGTCAGTGCATTTTTCCATCATCGTCCGTGAAGGGTGGACACAGGTTTCTATCTCTGTCTCCTCTCAGAGCCTAATCAGTTATCACCAAATTTCCAATGGGGTCATTAGAATCACTGAAAGCCATCAAGGACAGAAAGGGGGATGTTTTCATAATTTATGCAGAAATTATGGCCCACAGCAAAAAGAGCAAGAAATGGAGAGAAATGAACTGAAGCAACAAATGTCAGACTATCGAAGGAAAATTAAAAAAAAAAAAAATTAGAAGAGGAAGAAGGAATGATAGCCATGATATGTGGCCATGGCACAAACATGGAGACCCCTACCGCTGGGTCTGCGCATGCTGACCGCTAACACTGTTCTACAGCGTGGCACCCAGCACCCATTACTCTCTTCATCCGCTGAAGAGTAGGTGTCAAAATGATAGATGCTAGCTCACTGTATCAACATTTCCCTACAGCCACGAAGCCTATTATCAAGAGATAAACCTGTGCCAGGATAAACTTCTTATCGGAATATGGGCAGGGAATAGTTCAAAATGGTTAGATTTCACAGAAATTTTTTTTTTTTTTTTTTTTTTTTTTTTTGGTCACAGGCTCCCTGAAGCCATTGAAAAGCACTAAGATATTCCATGCAGGAGTAGTAATCAAAATATCATTCTTTCAATCTGTTTGGATTGGTGCTATTATAAGTATTCCTTTGAAATAATGTTAAGTGATGATTTAAAGGAATAATTTCTCTCCTTTCCTTTTTTTTTTTTTTTTTTAATAAAGTAGGAGGAGGAAATGTGGACACCATTTAAGACAGTGGCAAAACGAGAAGCAGCTAGCTCTCTTAACTGTTGTAAGCTGTTGCTGAGTGCATGGCTGATTTTCGGTTGGTCTTCTGCCCCCACAAGGGAGCATAATACTAATTATAGCTATCAAGCTGGAAGGGGAAAGATGAGGGAGAATATGTAGAGACATTTTAATGTTGGGATCAATTGAACTGGGATGTAGCTTCTGACAGATATTTCAATCTAAATGAGTCAGATTGCTCTAGGAAATACTAAAAAAGACTATTCTAAATGCTCCCTCACGGTTTCCATCTATCAGATACATCTGAAAATATGCCCTCTCTGTTTTGATTATTGCCTTAGTCCAAACCTTGTTCTGCCAAGATTATTTAAGTGGGAATGTCATTCTGCATCTTTCTGAAATAAGGGCAGAAGCCCCTTTAACTCAGTCATTTGGTTATGATAGAGTTAACATGGCTGCTGGAAATGTGTTAAGTTGCTACTGCTTATGGCCCAGTTTCAGAACCTTCATAGGACTGATGAACTTCACCCTGCTGATATCTTTGTATGTGGTGCCTGGGTCTGATTTCTTAGCAGCTGGTTGCATAATCTTCCTGTTTGTTTTTCATAATTATGTAAAGATAATCTCTGGCTTTTTTTCAACATCTCCAAAGTTTGTTTCACTATGGAATATGGGTTCCATTTTCTGTTTGGGGGCAAGTTATTTAACCAACATTCTGTTCTACATCTTATCAAACTGCCTACATCTAATCAATCTCCACCACCACCAACCCACTCCCCCCACCGCCAGATTCTAGTACTTAGGTTAAATACATTTATTTCCCCACAATATTTGACGGGTTTCTTTACAAATCATTAGCATGGTTGGTGGTCAATTTTACGTGATTACTGAGATCAACTAGTACTGTTCCAGATAGGGCAATTTAGAGGAGAGATGATACCCCAAACAGGAATATAGACAAACTAATAGATTTTTTTTTTCATTGTACTGAATTTCTTTTAAAGCAGAATAGTATAAAAGGTATACTCTTTGCTTTGAGGGTCTCACCGGTTGTGGAATCACTGAACGTTTAAACAATTAAATCAGAGGGTGCCTGGGTGTCTCAGTCCGTTAAGCATCTGACTTTTGGTTTCAGCTCAGGTCATGATCTCAGGGTCGTGAGATGGAGCCTTGTGGTGGGCTCGGTGCTGGGCGTGGAGCCTGCTTGAGATTCTCTCTCCCTCTCTCTCTGTGCCTCTACTCCCTGCTCACACACGCTTTCTCTCTCTCTCTCTCAAAAAAATAAATAAATAAAAATAGAAAATTTAGTCAGTATAAGAATGTACTTAGATTTTAGTCATACTGCTTAGTGTCTTCAGTCCCATTATTCCATTTCCTGGATTCCTGGACTCTTGATATCTACAATCCAGGTGAAAACATATTTATTGTTCCCCTGTATTTGCTCATTGCTCTCAAAGTCATCAATCAACATCTAACATCTTATTGTGTTAAACGTTTCATGTTTGGTGTCATTCCTTTGTCCTCCAGTTAGCCTGTTTGGAACAGTACTGAACAAGCTTCATTTTTTTTAAATTAATTTTAATGGTAGGGGATAGAGGAAACGAGGGAGCATTCTATGTACAGCAAACAAGTCAGTCAGCTGGACTCATTAACTGATTCTTGCAAAATCTGTGGGACCAGCATTGAAAAGCTGGGAGAAAAGAAAAAATGGGTTGACCATAGCTTACTGGTGCCCCAGTCAACCACCACCAGCTATCACAGTTTATTAAATATCTATGTGCAGTATGCTTTTTATCATAGAGGTGAAAAGAGAGTAAATGGCTCCTTTCCCAGAACCTTGTTAACACTTTCAGGCCACTGATGATTTAATTTTGCATATTACCTCTTCAAAGTAATATCTCTGTAATCAAATTACCCTCCAGAGAAGAACTATGTACTCTTCACAGTATGACCACATCCATCAACTTTAATCATACACCTATTGGGGCTCTTCTTCCTCATTCCTATTTAAAGGACCAGAGTTTGCATGACATTCTTTTCTACATACTCTAAATACCTATAAAAATCACTACCATTTATTGAGCAACTACTATGGCTCAAATTGTTTACAAATCATCTTAATCTTCACAACAGCCTCATAAGAGATTCGACAAATTTGCTAAGGTCACATGACTGGATAAAAGTACAGCCTAAAGAATGTTTCTCCCACCCATTTAATTCCCTGGCTCCTATTTTATCTAGAAAAAAAAAAATTTAGGGGTGCCTGGGTGGCTCAGTCGTTAAGTGTCTGCCTTTGGCTCAGGGCATGATCCCAGGGTCCTGGGATCGAGCCCCACATCAGGCTCCTCCGCTGGGAGCCTGCTTCTTCCTCTCCCACTCCCCCTGCTTGTGTTCCCTCTCTTGCTGTCTCTCTCTCTCTCTCTCTCTCTGTCAAATAAATAAACAAAATCTTAAAAAAAAAATTTAGCCACATAAGAATTGTTTATCTGAAATGTTTGTGATCATTTTTAAAGAAGAATGAATAATTAAAAACTCCATAAAACATTTTACCTCTAAAGTTTGGTCAACCATTTCTCAAGGCACAGAAGTCACTTATTGGGGATCCATTTTCAGCATCAACTTCAGAAGTCCGTTTGAAGGTCATGGCTAATTTTGTAACTCTTCAACACTGGCATATAGGAGATGGTAAATAAATATGTGTAGAATGAATGAATACATAGATACGGGAACAACTTTGAGTGACATAAAGAAGCACAACGCTCTATAAATGGCCCAGTGTTTACTCTGACAAAAGAGTAACTCTCTTGCTCCAATCCAGGAATTCCACGTGTAATCTGTCCAGTAGGAAAACAGAGGGAAATATACGTCACGTGTAGATATCTATGCCTCAACAGGAAGCTGACCACACACTGCACTATGAGGCTCATAAATGACTTCTCTAACATGTATCGTATTTACTTCCTCACAATCTCTATCCAGGGGCAAACGACACACAGAATATGCTCTGTAGGGAATCACCTCTCTTGAAAGCAAGTTACTTAAAAATTGACAACAACAGTCACCCCTACCCTTACTCTGAAGGTGACTTCCACATAGCAGAAAAATGAAAACAAAAATGCATAATTTCTTTATAAAACAACTAGAATTAAAGAGAACTGATATGTATTAGAAGAATTGTGTCTTTGCTCCCTAAAACCAAGATTCCGGGTGGGTAAAAGAAAATAGGCATTTGGCATTTTCAATTATGGAAACTAATACAAATGTTCTCCCATTGAGGATAACATGAAAATAATTATGCTCTAAACATATGTTGTTAAAATTTAACTTGAGGCCACAAATCAAGGTGGTATATTAAATATACATTAGTATATTACAGAAATTGTAACTGCAGCCTCCTCCCATCTCCTATTAACTTGTGTATTAAAATGACTTTTTTCCTTTTGGCCTATTTGAGGAAAATAGCAATGTGATTTTTTTTAAGCCACATCCTCAAGGATGTGAGGACAAGGAAGAAGGGACTGTAGTGGTTGGCCTTTCCACAGACTCACGACAGGAGATGATGGTCACATATGGTTCAGAAAGGAGAACAGTGGGTGGAGGGTTTGGGGAAAGGGGCTCATTAAAATAATCTTAGCAAACAACAGAATCATCATCATTTATCTGACACCAAAAATGCCCAAAAGATACAGCCACTTCTTTCAGTACAGTTTCTTCTAACAGCCTTTGGCTCTTTGTTTCCAGCCCAATTTGAGCATTCAGGAACAACATTTCCCATTATTTTTGTTTAATTTGAAGGAAATGCTGAGGCTTGGCTTGCAGGAGATAAAAGTACTAGGGGCTCACCTCCCAGGGGCCTTTGCTCATTTTAAGAATAACTGATGTGCTGTGGATAGTCGATGCCACAGTAACCATCACACAGTACCCTGTATACTGGAGACAAGAGCAAATACTTCAAAACGAAGGCACACACTGACTTCAAAACCCACTGCTCCATATCACTAACCTCCAGCCCCTCTTCGTGTGACAGAAATGTTCCCATGGAAACTGGGCAAGGGAAGGGGAGCAAGGAACAGAGAAAAAGAGAGAACATTCCACTAACATAACAAAGAGAAGAAAATCCCAACACAGAGGATGCAAAGTTAAAAACATGACATGTCAATTATAGGGGTGACACAGCCATCCATGGGGACACATTGGGTTAATCCTCTAGTATCCTTCTGAAAACTCATTTTTAGGGAATTAAACTGCCAGTATTTTCTTTTTCTTCAATCCTGAAAATGAAGGAAGCACAATTCTCAGGAATATGAAACTGAGAAAATCGGACCTAATCTGATGGCTTTAGGGAATGATGTTCTTCCATAGGAACCCTCAGGAAGCCTAGAAGATCTCAGTGGTCTTATCACATGGCCTTCTTGGACAAGTTTTTTTTGTTTTTTTTTTAATGTTTTTTATTATATTATGTTAGTCACCATAGAGTACATCCCTGGTTTCTGATGTAAAGTTCGATGATTCATTAGTTGCGTATAACACCCAGTGCACCATGCAATATGTGCCCTCCTCACTACCCATCACCAGTCCATCCCATTCCCCCACCCCCGTCCCCTCTGAAGCCCTCAGTTTGTTTCTCATAGTCCATAGTCTCTCATGCTTCATTCCCCCTTCTGATTACCCCCCCTTTCTTTATCCCTTTCTTCCCCTACCGATCTTCCTAGTTCTTATGTTCCATAGATGAGAGAAATCATATGATAATTGTCTTTCTCAGCTTGACTTATTTCACTTAGCGTTATCTCCTCCAGTGCCATCCATGTTGCAGCAAATGTTGAGAACTCGTTCTTTCTGATAGCTGAGTAATATTCCATTGTATATATGGACCACAACTTCTTAATCCAGTCATCTGTTGAAGGGCATCTCCGTTCCTTCCACAATTTAGCTATTGTGGACAATGCTGCTATGAACATTGGGGTGCATATGGCCCTTCTCTTCACTACGTCTGTCTCTTTGGGGTAAATACCCAGTAGTGCAATTGCTGGGTCATAGGGTAGCTCCATTTTTAACTTTTTAAGGGACCTCCACACTGTTTTCCAGAGTGGCTGTACCAACTTGCATTCCCACCAACAATGTAGGAGGGATCCCCTTTCTCCACATCCTCTCCAGCAACTGTTGTTTCTTGTCTTGTCAATTTTTGCCATTCTAACTGGCATAAGGTGGTATCTTAGTGTGGTTTTGATTTGAATTTCCCTGATGGCTAATGATTTTGAACATTTTTTCATGTGTCTGTTAGCCATTAGTCATGTGTCTGTTCATATCTTCTGCCCATTTTATGATTTGTTTATTTGTTTCTCACGTAATGAGTTTGAGAAGTTCTTTGTAGATCTTGGATACCAGTCTTTTATCTGTAGCATCATTTGCAAATATATTCTCCCATTCCGTGGGCTGCCTCTTAGTTTTTTTGACTGTTTCCTTGTTTAACACTGGGCTACCTAGCAGTCAACAATAGTCAAAGAAAGGACTGAAAAGGCATTAGAACTACTATAAAGAAACACGGAGAGGGTAGTATTCTAACAAATAACTTATCCTTCTGCCCTCAAGAGTCATTCGACTGGCCATTCACAACTCTGTTTCTCAAGAACCAGATGAACAAAATGCGTCTCTACAAGTTAGAATCAGGTTAAAAGACAATATGCATATCTCTTTCACCGTTGCTTGCATATTACATCCTAATCAGTATTATCAAGATTAGGGTAGCCAATGCTCCCATTTTTCCCCAGAAGCAAGGGTGTTCCCAGAACATGGAATGTTCAGTGCTAAAACTGGGACAGTCCCCAAAAAGCTGGGCTGATTTGGTCACCCGAGACTGACCAAACCAAACTCAATTCAAATGGCATTAGTTGATATTTGTGTCTGTCTGTTTGCTTTCCTTTGTTAAGAGTGAAAGTTTGCATTTTCCTTAAAGATTTTTAAAAAAGAAACTTTATAACATCACAAATGTCCTTGACATAGAAAGGCACTCACATTTTTAGTTATGGCTTTCACGCAGTCATTCATTATACAGAAGGGAAGATGCTAACAGGAAGTATATGTTGCAAGATTTTTTGTTGAAAAGTCTTTCATGGTACTTAATAGAAATATTCATAATATTCCATTCATGATGTCCCACAAAAATCAATGGTATTAACGTTCACTCTTTCCATGTCAGACTTCCCATAAAGCTCAGGTCTACAACAGAATCAGCCACATTAAACATCACAGCCACGTACAATTAGGGATTAATGCCTTTTATGGTATTTTTCAATACATTCATTTACCAAATTGAACACATCAGCAGAAACTTTAGTTGAATGGGGGTGGGGAGGTAGAATAAAGACCACCACAACAGGCCAAGATTATAATCCAACAACAAAAAGCTGCTTTACGCATAAAATAAATACTAACTGAGATTAACGGATGTTCTCCCTATCGATGTTGTTTTACCTCCTGCAATATTTTTAAGCAAAGTGAGATTGTAAATGGGTTTTAAACCCAAACGCTCTTTTGCAGATGACTTCAAAGGCAAGAGGATGCAGCACGAAGGTACAGCACCGAAGGCAGAGCCAGGGAGACGTTCAGGAAAGTTCTGCATTCAAGAGAAGGCAAGAGCTTTAGAACAACACCCTGGCAGTGTTAAAAACCAACAGCAATTGGGCTTTCATGGTTCCCCCAACAAAGAACTCCATGTAACGTACCGCCACACATAGTCCAAGCAGAAGATGGCAAGAAAAGCTAAGGTTTCGGGGACCTTCTCCTTGAAATGGAAAGAGAGAATAAAGAAAGTTGGTTTTAATTAGGCCACCTGGTTTTAGATTAGGATAACCTAATAAAGAAGATAGATTTTTACCTAATTTAGTTTTTTTAAAAGACACTCTTCTTCATTGTTAGACTACGCTGTGGGGGTGGGGGTGGGGCAGGGCTGCTTATGACTAATAAGAAAGAAAATATTACCAGAACACATAACAAATGATAATCTAATCATACCTGAGAGTTTTATGTCCCCTGTCCTCACTGAGACTTCATATTATATAACACATGTAGACTACATCGTAGATAAAGGAAAAGACTGTCATTTACATGACAGTCTTTGACCTTGGCCCCTTTACACAGGTTTGCAGGAGAGATTTTAGCCACTGTGTAAATTTCTACCTACCGTTTGGAGAGAAGAACTAGAAGAGGTATGTATAGGGCACATCTGAGTCTTGAATGAACAGAATAGAAAGGGATACTTAAGAAAGGAGCGTAGAAGGGCAGATGAAGCCAGAATTTATAGGTAAAATAACAGTATTATGAACATAGATGTCAGAAAATAACCAATATTTACTGAGTGCTTATTTTTTCTTTGGAACTATGGTAAGGGCTTTAATAATAGCCATCAGAGTGACAAGAAAACAGCTGATAACTGACTGAGGCTGGAGTGACCAACTGTTCCACTTTGCCCAGGACCGAGGGTTTTTCAGGATGTGGAACTTTCGGTGCTAATGCCTGAGCAGCCTTAGGATAAGGATAAGCTGCTGCAAGGATAAAATGGGGGTAATCCACACAAAACACTTAGCACTGGGCCTGACACAGAGGGAGCACTTCCCTGTCCCTGTTTGCCTGAGACTGGCCTGGATTTAGCACTGAAAGCCCCGCATCCAGGGAAATGGAATTTCTATGTGCATTACCTCATCTAACATTCACAGCAGCCCCAGGAGGAAAAAAACAAAAAACAAAACCACATGTACTAGTATTACTCCATATAACAGATGGCACAAAAGAGGCCTAGATATTTTAAGTAATTGTTCATGATTGCACAGATCAGCATGTGCCAAAACAGGGACTGGAATTGATTAGCCTAATTCCCGCCGTGCCTGTGGACTTTCCCAGGGCACACTGTTACTGCCTCCTGGGTTTCTCTGGGAGCACTTGTTAGCGTCAGAAGAGAGAGAACCAGAAGGAGAATGGGTTCACACATCCCCAGCTATCATATAGTTGGCTTTGTTACTACTGGATGGTAGACTGACATCAGTAATAGTGTCCGTGAGTTCTAAGGATCTCATTTGTGGAAGCCAAAGGTGTCTTAGCCTTTTGAGGGCAGCAGTGCCACTAGAAGGCCAGGAACAATTCTTGGCTCTCATCTCCCCTTCTTCTGGGTTTACGTTCTGTCTACTCTGACTAGAGTTAAAATTAGGTTATAACTAGGCATAGGGTCACGTGGCTTGCAGCGGAAAAGAAGCCAAACGGTGGAATTGTGGAATGCAAAGGAGGGAAGGGAGGGAGAGACAGGAAGGAAGGAAGGAAGGAAGGAAGGAAGGAAGGAAGGAAGGAAGGAAAAGAAGGAAGGTAGGAAGGGAGAAACAAGCCTAGGAATGGGGAGGAAGAGCCACATTTTATCTACAAATATGGCATAGCAGATTGATTCCTTAAAATTAGTTACTGATGACTTATTCAAAATCAGTATCAAAATCCAGCCAATCTAGATTAATAGTGTTCTTTCAGACAGTAACCAAACCTTGTCACTTTCTTTGAGCAAATAATCGGACTAAAATTTTTTTTTTTTTAAGATTTATTGAGAGAGAGGGAGAGAGATCACACAAGTAAGCTGGGGGAGAAACAGAGGGAGGGAGAGAATTTCAAGCAGACTTCCCGCTGAGCAAAAAGCCCAACGTGGGGCTCCATCTCAGGACCCTGAGATGCTTAACCGACTGAGCCACCCAGGGGCCCCCTGATTTAAATTTTTGGGGCAATATTCATTAACAAAACATCCATAAAAATATGTGCCTATGCTGATTGACCTGACTGCAAGTGTGATCATTATAAACCAACAACAATCATCTGTATCTTGGGGGAGATCTATATTTGGGAATCAGAAGCCATATTACATACGTGTACTATGTATCTTACACATACCCTGGGTGTGGACACTCTCTACAATGTCACAGACAACTAAGACACTCAGACAAATGTTCTTTGGAGATGCAGCACAATTTTGTGTGGTTATGTTATTTCTAAACCAACAAATGAGGGCCCTTTGGGGTGATTAGAAAAAATAAAATGAGGGGGGCCTGGGTGGCTCAGTCGTTGAGCACCTGCCTTCGGCTCAGGGCGTGATCCCAGAGTCCTGGGATCGAGCCCCACATCGGGCTCCCTGCTCCTCTGGGAAGCCTGCTTCTTCCTCTCCCACTACCCCTGCTTGTGTTCCCTCTCTCGCTGGCTGTCTCTCTCTCTCTCAAATCAATAAATAAAATCTTTTAAAAAAATAAATTAAAAAAATACAATAAAATGAGAGGGTACAAAAATTATAGAGTTTCCTTGAAGTATTTTAACAACTCAGGTTTACTCTTTCCCTCTACCAACTGCATTTAAATAATAAGTTGAATAATGTCATTAAGAGAGATTGCTACCATTTCTTGAGTGCCTTCTGTTTATCAAGCACTGGGAGAAACAATGGCTGGAATACCCCTGCGTATACAAGTGTGCGTGCGTGTGGAACAGGAGTTCTTTTTTTTTTTTTAAGATTTTATTTATTTATTTGACAGAGATAGAGACAGCCAGCGAGAGAGGGAACACAAGCAGGGGGAGTGGGAGAGGAAGAAGCAGGCTCATAGCGGAGGAGCCTGATGTGGGGCCCGATCCCAGAACGCCGGGATCACGCCCTGAGCCGAAGGCAGACGCTTAACAGCTGTGCCACCCAGGCGCCCCTGGAACAGGAGTTCTGTTACACAAGAGGCTGCATAAAGGACGAGAAAGAACCCTCTCTTTGCTGTGCCCCAGTCATCTCTCAGGTTTTATGGACTGAAATTTAAAAAAAAATCTTTTTTTTTGAAATATGGTTTATTTGGTGATGCATTCTTAGTGTTTTGGAAAAATAACATTTATAGGGATACTAATTGTTTAATCCTTTCTATCTGCTAAATGTTTAGTCTTATTGACACTCTATTTTTAAAGTATAATGTTTACCAGTAGATTTAAAATTTCTAAAATGCTCTTTTATAGTTTATTTCCTTGGAGAAACCTCCTCAGAAGTCATTTCATGGAAAGGGACTTCTTCTATTATTTATGTTGCATCTCATTAAGGTTTTATTTCCATCTTCTAAATTTCCTCCTGAGATTAAACATTTGACTTTTATGAGGCCACTAAAAGAACAAGAATGCGTCACTTTCATTTTGGGTCTGAAAACATCATAATCTTGCAATTTAATCAGGCTGAGTGTTGACAAAAGCTGTTTTAGCTGTTTATAGAAACCAGGCCAACAGAAAGTCGGCGCCCTTTGAGAAGTCTCTGAAAACCTGTCAGCTCTGCCCACTGTCCTATCAAAGTTGATGACCAAATTTACTTCCTAATTATAAACGTGTGCTCCTCACAGCATTAGGAATAGAGGATTCTAGGAAGCCATTCAGTCAAGAAAAG